>NW_025407953.1:38648-42057 GCF_008403515.1 Naegleria fowleri
TTTCCTTCATGGCTTATGGTTGCATTGAGTGCTATCATTTTAACAATCATGACTGTTACAACTACGATCCGAGCTGTACAAATGTGGAAAGCAGAATCTGCAGCTCTTAACCATGATCGATTAAATATTCCATCTGATGCTCAATACACTCAAATCGATGAAAGTCCACATTCAGATTCAGAATCAGAGACATTTGACAGACCTAAAAATTCAACACCACAACCTGGAAATAATGTTTTAGAAACATCTCTTCTCGATGAAGATCAATTAGAAAAAATTGAACAAGAAAAAATCGAACAAGAAGAAAAGCAACGATATGCCAGAAAACTCACTAACGAAGAAAAAGGAACTCCTTTCATGAAACTTTTTATACTCGTTTTGTGCTGGATTATTGTGTTTGCTTTGACTATTATGAGAGGTGGACATGGAGCTCCAAGTGTTTTACAAATTCCATATTGTTCTCCATGGTATTGGGTTTTATTTTCACTCATGTTTCCAATTATGATTTTTATTACCATTTTAGTGGCTGTCTATCTATTGAAGAAACATCAGGAACGTCAAGCATTGGTTGGAAGTGGATACAAGTTTGTTCAGGGAGATATTCGATATACCTTGTGGACAGTGAGTGCATATCCATTACTTGCTGGATTTTCTGGAATGTTGGCTGGCTTACTTGGAGTTGGTGGTGGAATGATCAAGGGACCATTGTTGTTGGCCTTGGGTGTGGATCCTTTGGTGGCCTCTGCAACAGCGTCCTTTATGATTTTATTCACAGCTTCGATTTCATCGATTCAGTTTGTCATTTTGGGAACGTTGCCACTCGATTATGGATTGTGGTTCTTTGTGTTTGGTTTGTTGGCTGGAATGGTTGGACAGATTTTGCTGCACTTTGTGTTTGCAAAGAAACGAAAATCATTGGTGGTGTTTTGTGTGGCTTTGATTATTTTCGTTTCAACGTTGTGTATGACTGGTTTTGGAATTTATAATGCGGTGGTGAGACTTCAGAATAACATGTATATGGGTTTCCACTCACCATGTTAAACAAATGATGAAAATATCAATCTTGTGTATCAAAATGTTTAATATTATTATAAGTATTTGTCTGACTTTGGTTCAACCTTTACTTTTTCCTCCTGCTCCTTCTTCCAGCCATTGTACAAGGCTTCGATTTTTCGTATTCACATTTGATTTCCTTATTTTCAGGTTCGAATTGTTGAGCTCGCCGTACGTCAAGAAACGCTCTTTCGTATTCTTCCATCTCCTTGTAAGCCACTGCTCTCTTCAGATATACCTTCATTTGTAGTTTGGGAGTAAGTTTTGGATTGGTTGGAAATTCAGGTTTGGTCTTGTTGTTTGGATTCGTATCAACACCTGTTTCTTCCTCCTTTAAAATTTCAGTCACTCTCTTTTCATCTTCATCAGACAAAACGGAAAGAGCAAGATTACAATCTTTAACACATTTCACATAATCTCCCACCTTGAAATAACATTGGGCTCTGTTTGAATAATAGACAGGATTGGTTTTGTCGAGTTGAATGGCAAGCGTATACGAATGAATTGCAGAAGCATAGTCTTGGTTCAAATAAAAATTGTTGGCAGTGTTTTTGAGCCAATCTCCTTGAAGTTGTGACGTGAGTTCCTTATTGACTTTTTCTAAATCTGCCATTATGTCTTCATCTTCTGGGGCCATTCGAGAGGCCTGTTCATAATCCTTATAAGATCGTTGAAAATCACCCAATTTGAAATAGCATGTTCCTCTTCGAGTGTAGGATTTCAAAATGAGAGAGGCGCTCTGTTTTCGTTCTGTTTCACCAACAGCTTTAGAATGAATGTTTTCTAAAATGTAAGTGCAATCTTCGATACAATTGAAGAATTTGTTCAATTGAAGATGGCAAGCGGCTCGATTTCCGTATGCTCTAAAAAGAAGGGCTTGAGATTGATCGCGCTCGTGTAACATGAGATTGCTTTTTCAAATCGCCTCTCGAAATATTCAGCATCTCCTTCTTCTTTCAAGAGATCTGCCTTATCTTTTTCCGATGCAACATTGTCAAATAAAATTTCTCAAGATTCTTAATAATTTTTGATACTCCAAATTTGACTCTACTTTGTAAGCTAGGTTAGCATCTTCTAATGCTTTTTTGAAATCGCCAATTTCTTGATAACTCTTTGCTCGAGTGATTAATGCGAGGGCTACATATTTATCCTCCACGTTTGTCTCAGTCTTTGCCTCTGTCTGTAAAAATTGTGTGCAATCTTCAATAGCTTTGAGATATTCTTGGCGCTCAAAGTGACATGCAGCTCTCTTTGACAAGCAAGAAATGGCATTCGAATCCATGGTCAAGGCTTCTGTATAAGCGCTAATAGCTGACGAGAAGTTTTGCTTTTTCATAAACTTGTCACCTCTCTCAATAACCCATACCACTGAAATTAGATTAGAATGACTAAAGGTGAATAACTTTCATACTTACCACTATCTTCAAATTCAGCCCTCTTATTCTTTCTCTTCCAAATTTCGAATTTCTTTAAAGTTTCACTATCCTTGTCTTCTCGTGCTGGAGTTCGTAGTGCCCTTGGAGTGAATGAGAGCTTAATTGTTGATGTTTCTGTGCCTCTCACTGGAACATCACATTTTTCGTACTTGTCTGCTTTTGAATCGACAGCTATGTCCTCTTCTTCATTTGTTACATCTTCAATGATTGGTTGTGTCATACGATTCTGTGGCAAAGCGTTTGAGAGATTTTCTTGTGAAAAGTTTCACTGGTAATATTGACCTCCTCTTTTTCTTAAATTCTTGCAATTCAGATGCTGCTTGTTCTCGTTCCATTTGTTTTTACGTTCTATTTCCTCTCTTTTTTGTTTTCATCTTCCCAATGTTTTTCCAAAAGTCTTTTTCTTCTTTCAATTTTTCTTTTTCCTTTCTTCTCGTTCTTGTTCTTCAATTTTTCTTAGTCTTTCAATAGACTCTGCTCTTCGCTTCTCAATCATTTCCTTTGTGACGTTGTTGTCATCAATTATTCTGACTGCTGTCTCCCAACGTTTTCGTTCGGCCTTTCTAAATTGCAACACCAAGTCGTGACCCTCAATTTTGTTCTGGGTTCTTGCCGACGCATCCAATACAATTTCCTCTTTCAAGTCCAACTCTAGAAAGTGATGAGGAGGACAATTCACTTTCACATAACAATCGGCAACAGTGACACTCATCTGACTCCGAGTGGCACCCTTCAAATGAATTCGGAACACCACAAGCTCATCCGTTTCATCAAAACTGTAGGGTAATGTAATTGGCATTTTGTTGTTTTTGACAGAATTTAGATATGAGCAAGTTTCCGAGAATGATCAATCCAATGATGATGATGATGGCAATGACACAAGGTGTGTTGTATGTTGTGGTGGTGTTTTTTTTTTTGTA
>NW_025407953.1:42067-43933 GCF_008403515.1 Naegleria fowleri
TTGTAGTTTGAACCTTTGTGTTTTCCCGCCAATCTAGGTCAGGCGGAGCTCAAATACAATAGAAAAAAAAAGTTGTACAGTGATCTATCGTCATCCTCGAGACCAGTGAAATTTTCTACTCTCTCTGTTGTGGATCCAAATTTTAGAATATTCATTCTGAACACTCAGAAGAAAGGGCATAAAGAGGCGCTTCTTACTCGATTTGTATTTTGTTGAGCCGAAGGTATTGTTGGGAAACTTTTCAAATCCGAAGTGGAGCAAAAAGGTTGATGAGGAGTGAAACAATACCATGCCCACCTCAAACTCGGATACATCATCGGACGCAGTTGCTTGTGATTTGGATGAGTTAATGGTCGAGATTGAGGAGATTATTGAAAGACCTTCGAGTCACCCATCCCTCCTCAAAGAGCAGTGACAAGTAAAATTGAGGAGATTCCACGAAATGTGTCATCTTCGCCAATTATGGGGTCTGCCACTCATCCACAAAGAAATAGCAAGAATAATTTGTATGCTAATTTGAATAATCATGTAAATTATCCACCCGCCCAACCTCAAACACTCACAAGTGCTGCTTCATTCAAGAGACCACATCATTTGAATCAGTTTGTTCAACATTCTCCGACAAATAGAAAAATTAATGATCATCATGAGTTAGACAAGATTATGAACGAGTTATTAGAAGAGCCAATATCTCCTCTGGTGAAGAAAAAGAATTCATTTTCCAAAGTTAATGCATTTCAGGTCCTTTCTCCGAGTAATGGTGGAACTCATCAAAACTCAGCACAAAAGATCAGCTCCTCTGCAATAACGACTCATAATAATATTGGACATTTCCACACAACCTCACATCACGACACTAGTAGCGGTATTGCGTCAACACCAAGAAAATGTTCAGCTGCCTTCATTGGAAATAGCTCAGATGGTTTAGGTATCAATACGTACATGTCTTTTAAAAGATGTGATGACTTGCGATGCATGAAATGTGATTTCAAAGTCATCATCTTTGATGGTAAGAAGTGGAAATCTGATGTGAACTATCTGTTTTTCAGAAATAACTATCCAGATACTGTTAAAAAGGGTTTGAAGAAAAGGACTTTCCAGATTATTCGAGCTACTGTTGTCAATGCACCTGGATATCTGTGAATGAGAGAATGAATTTGAAAAACATACCATCAATTCACTGGTATTGTGGAGGCCACAAGTAACAAAAATCTTAATAGTGATCTAATTGTTTGAAACTAAGAATTATTGTGAACCCTTACGAGTTGCAGAATCATGAGAGTAGAGAGAACCACAAATGAAAGAGGACGATTCGATGATCTTTAATCTGCCCATTGGAAAAATTTTGAACAATCACCTTCTTTGTTGGAGCATTTGTAGAAATGTCTTCCTTGATTGTCTCCGGCCTTCTTACACACAAGCTTGATGGCAAGCTGTCCACAATGAGGGCAATTTACCTTATCGTTACTTCCACTTTGGTTTGAATTGCGTTGAGAGGTTTGCTCCCGTGCTTCTGATCGTTTGTGAGATGAGTAGGCGTTGCTTGGTGATGTCCCTGAATTGGTGCTAGATGGATATCCAGAGGGTGATGTGTTAAAGTCCCTACCAGTTCTTTTTCCAAGCATTTTATCGAGGGTAATTTGGTTAGCCGTACTCGATGGGCTTTTTCTCAAGGTAGTATGCATAGTTGTTGTTTGAGGAGAGGTTCGAGTGGACTGAAAGGAAGCTACCGTTCTGGACCTTCCTGTATTAATGTTGTTGCTGTTACTATGAATGGCTACAGAACCAGATTCATTATTTGAATCAGTCTGATTAAGAGCACTAAGGCTAATACTGAAAATCTCATTAAAATCAGTGTCACAAAAA
>NW_025407953.1:43943-44472 GCF_008403515.1 Naegleria fowleri
AAAAAATACAAGTGACATGTTCCGATTGAATATGAGAAGGAAGAAATGTACCATCTCTGGAAATTTTGAACTTGGTTTTGAATACAGATTCCAATCTTGTACTACAATTTAGACACTTATCCGAGGTTACTTCAACACTTGTTATGGACTTGGGCATCCAAATAGCAGTTCTACATGAAGGGAACCCCTTACATCCAATGTAGAAATTGCCTTCTTTTCCTTGTTTGACAACCATATTCTTGGAGCATTTGGGACATTTTCTTACAAATGCCTCTTGCTTCTTGGAGTATTTACATTCCTGAAAGGTACAGCTAAAGCATCTAAATCCATTTGCATGGGTTTCTGCCCCTGCATTCTCTAAATCTGGCGGGTTGTTAAAGCAGTTAGGGCATATTTTGTAATTAGTGTTCTTCTGGGTGGTGACGTCCAATACCTGGAAGTTACATATTGGACATTGATCTGAAATGCTCTCATATTCGCACTTGCTTGGCAAATTATAGGCCTCTTTGCAGTTTTTGCAAAATAAAAA
>NW_025407953.1:44482-47172 GCF_008403515.1 Naegleria fowleri
ATGCCCGTCTTGCTCTTTCAAATCCATGCTGTTTCCACAGCCACACATTGAGAAGGATCTCACCAAGACCTTACTTTGTCCTGACTCTCCAATAGGTTTGAAATGTTGTTGAACAGCCTTGTCCAACAAATGGGCAGATTTACAAATTTGCATAAACACATGCTTGTACATTGCCAAGCTTTGATTAATAACGGCATCCTTTGTGATTTGTCCTTGACTAATACACATCATATCTTTTTCCATTTTAGCTCTCAGATTGGGTGTTGACAGTTCATAGCCAATAAGGTCATAGCCCTGCAGAAGTGCTATTCCTAAATTAGTTGCTTCAAATCTATTTCCTCTCTTGATCACGTATCCTCTGTCTTGAATTGTTTTGATATGCTGAGCTACTGTAGCATCAGTTCCAATACCATTGGAGTCCATGGCCGAAATGAGATCCGATTCAGAAAGATGTGGAGGTGGTCTTGTTTCCCCTTCATCCATCAGAAGTGAAGTTGGAACGAATTGTTGATTTTGTTGAAACACTGGAATGCTCTTGTCGGACCATTTGTCATATTTCCAAATTTCGAGATAATTCTTTTGTTCAACCATCAGTCCAGAGCAAGTAAACTCTTCATTAGCAATGACAATGTGAACCTTCGTTTCTGAACCCAACGCATCTTGAGAGCAACAAGCGAGAAAATGTCTTGATATTAATTCGTATAAATCTTGCTCTTTCTGATCATTCGTCTGACAAGATCCTTTGAGAGGGTGAATAGGAGGGTGAGCCTTGTCATCCTGTTTGCCACTGGTTGGCTTTCGATAGCCTCCATTCAATAAGTCCGAGGCATACTGTCCCCAAACTGGATTTGTAGAGTGTTCTTGAATTAGATTTTTCAAATCGTCATCTGAAAACTGATTATAGTTATTTGTCTCTGTTCTGGGATAACTGATGAAACCCTTATTGTACAAGGACTCTGCCACTTTCATCGTGTCGTGCGAACTCATGCGCAATTTTTGAGATGCTAATTTTTGGAGTTCAATGGTGTTGAGAGGAACAGGTCGTTGTTTGGTTCTTCGTTTTTTGTCAACTCGTGTAACTGTTGCTGTTGGATTTTCAACGCACAACTCGTACAGTACAAGACAGGTCAGATGGTCAAATAATCGTCCTCGTTTCCACAAAATTGGGCTTTTCCCTCTTCGCCCATGTCATGAGAGCAATTTAACGTCCAAAATTTTTCACTTTCGAAATTCTTAATGAGCAAATCTCTTTACAACAAATCCAAGAGTTGGAAATTGACATGGTCCATAACTAATGACATCTCCAGGTAATCCGTGAAACTTTTTTGAAGCCTCATTGATTGAAATCGAGTAAAACTTGCACCAATTCTCAAATCCAACTCTTGTCGAGCATCCACTGCCATGCTATCCAAAACGTTTGGTCTTTCCAAATTTCTAATTGCTCTGTTAATTGCTGCTGGAGTAAATTCTGAAAACCTAGCTCTTAAAATTGTGTTGTTTTCAATAGAGAGCGTTCTATTGACTCGTTTACAAACTTCAATGACCTCGAATGCAATATTTTCTCCTTCTCTATCGCAATCGAGCCATAAAATTAATTTACTTGCATTTCTGGCTTCGTTTTCAAGGTTCTTTTCAATTTCAGCATTTTTTCTGGAACAGTACGTATCACTGGTGTTGAAACATCCATCAAAACAATCGGATCACATGAAGCCCATGATCGGAATTTGCCTTCAAAATCCAACTCCATCAAATGGCCCAACACCGATGTAATGCACATGGTTACTACTTGTCCGTTCATTCTATATTCAAACTCAAATACTTTGTTAAACTTTGATTTTCCTTCTCTCCTCTTGAAATTGTTTCCACTCAAAATTGTTGCAATCTGTTTGGCTGCTTCCGGCTTTTCAGCCACGCCCAGCACTTTAGGCTTTGGAGTCATTTTTTTAACTTGAAAAATATATAAATGTTCGCCCAAAAACTGGAAGTACCCTTTTGTCATTTACAAACACCTATCTTCAAAGAGAAATTTCTTGTTCTCAACAAATATAATCAAGGTTGTGAAGATGAATGTAAATAAAACAGAGCTTCCAATCCTTGTGCTGTGATGGTAGTCAGAGATGGCAGAAGCAAGATGCGCCCAAAAAGCACATTATTGTAAAGTCCTAAAAAATAATGCTTCGTGGATCTGCTGCTACCGCCTATCGTTTCCTCTCTGAAGTTGTTTCCCTCAACAAAAACTACTTTCCAAAGTTTTTGTTCCCATCGGCTGTTGTGGATAGTGTAGAGGCTCCAACGAGAGTTCCTGAGAAGAGAGGTGAATTCAACGTGTATGAAGCGTAAGTAGATGGTATTGTGGCGTGGAGGATTTGAATGACAAAATGTTGGTGGGATATCTTACTATCGGATGAATAATGTTTGAAAATTGATGATGATGATGATAATTTGTAAAAACATGGATGGTTGAATCTTTTGGATGATGGAATATATATTTAAATTGTGGTACTTCTTGAATGTTTGTTTCCAACAATAACAACAATACGTGTCGGACATAATTTCATTGAATTTTGTTGGATTAACAACTTTTATTCTTCATCACTACAACAATCATTATAACAACAACAACAACTATTGCCATCCAACGCGGTGTTACTTTTCACTACACACCATGATGATCATATCTATCATCTTTT
>NW_025407953.1:47182-47729 GCF_008403515.1 Naegleria fowleri
ACACCATGATGATCATATCTATCATCTTTTTCGGCGTGAAAAACCAACAAAACTCCTTCACTCTCTTCCTCTAATTCTTTCAATCAACACCACCACACCATAATAACAGCTACCCAGTTCAAAATCCATGGACCAAGTATACAGAAATTCCATACGCTGACCTCTCAATCTGGGAAAAGGTTGACCGTTTCATCACATTCCAATACAGAAAGTCAATGCGTTACGAAACCTTTGGTTTATTATATGATGATATTCTCAATGATGAAGATCCAGTTGTCATTGAAGCCATCAACAGATTGCCAGAGGAAGTTCGTCGTGCCCGTGAAAAGCGTATTGCTCGTGCTTTCGACTTGTCTGTGAATCAAAAACGTCTTCCAAAAGAACAATGGACAAAGCCTGAAGATGATGTGGCATACTTGCGTCCATACGTTATGTGGGTTCGTGCAGAAATGGAGGAATATGATGCTGAAACCTTGAAGAAGAACGATTTCATTCCATTCTTCAATGTCAGTGCCGAAGACTATGAAACTGGAAAGGTCTTCAAAAA
>NW_025407953.1:47739-50002 GCF_008403515.1 Naegleria fowleri
CTTCAAAAAGAGATTTATTGAATAAATAACTAGTCGGAATAGAGTAGGGATGTATGAAACAACAAACACTTTTGGATTATGATTTCGAAACACAATAAAACAAGAAAATTCTTAATTTTCTTCTTAAACCACTCGAGCAATGTGGGGGCATTTGGGTTGTATCAAGGTTATTCCAAGTGTTTTCCAAATAATCGAGTTTTGTTTGTTGTTTCGTAGGGCAGACATTGGAGAGCTCAATAGCTTTCTCATAGGTCGGTCACTCTCCGAATCGATAATGCAAAACGTCCTCTCTCTTAAAGATACATGGCTCCATTCTCTTCAAATGTTTTCAACATAAAGTTATCTTGATTACAAATGAAACCTCTCTTCTCGTTGAGTTTTAAAAACTTGGTTCCAACCTTCATAAAGTGCTTGGCTCGATCTTTCAGAATGGACTTGACAATTGGCTTTGGAATGTTACCTTTCAGGTCCATATAAAACATTTGAGAATATTGAGTTGTTTTTCATCAATTTCCTTATAGGCCCATCCACCAAATGAGAAAGCTCTCACCACATTCTTTTCTGGCTTTTTCGCCTTCTCAGAGAGACAACTCTTCTTTCCCATAAAGTAAGTATTCGTGGAGAGATCATAAATTCCACTCGATGACACAATAAAATCTCGATTACTGAAAGGCCACACCAATTTGTAAATTTCCTGAGTGAGTGAAGTGGCCAACAGAATGGAAGTGGCATTCGAGTGGTTGTTGTTCAAAGCACTCGACGTTGATGACACGATCGTCATAGGTGAGTCGGTCGTAGGCGAGGAAGGAATGTTGTTTTGAGGAGATATTTGTGGACTATTGGAAGGTGACGACGACGATGTCATACATTGGATCGATCCAATGGCTGAATTTGAAATCTTCTTTTCATAGTACGCCAATTGTTCAATTCGACTCAATTCTCCATCGTATTGATATCTATATTCTTGTTCGAAAAATGTATTCATGACTTGTTTGGCACTGTATGGAAATGTGACATCGAATTTGAAAAAGCTCAATCCGACAGATTCTCCCATGTCATAGGTTCGTTTTGACATGTAGCATTTGTGATGGTCACTGCTGCCAATGACTTCCCATTCTGAAGGATCGTAATTTGAAAATTGTTTCTTGATGAAACGAAAATCATGGAGTGTGAAATTTTCACATTTCATGGTTTCAGATAAGGATTCCACAAATTGAAGCAAACTGTCACTTTTCAAACTTCCAATTTCGTAGAGTATTTGAAGTGGTTGTTTTTGAGAAAGTTTTTAAAATGATCACTTGCAAGGAATGTTGAAAAATGATTTTCCTTCAATTGCAGTAACACTAAGGATTCTACTTCATCAAATAAATTCTTTGGACAAGTGACAGTTGATCCATGAGAAGGTAAAGAAGAAGTTGACACTTCGACATTGGTCACTGCTGAGGAACCATTCGTGAAAGAGATCGAACTACCACTACTTGTCGAATCCAAACTATTTCTTACACCTCCACTACCACTACTATTACTCCTCGAAGATCGAGTATTTTTGACAGTTGGCAGTTGAACCTCTACTTCCTCTAAAGAACCACTATTTGAAGGAGCCTGTCCTGGAGTTGGACTATTTGGGTTCACCACCTTATATACTCGCATTTTAATATCATTTCGTAAATTGCTGTGAATTCGAAGAATCGGCGATAAATTTTTCGTACATTAAGCGTTGCCAATTGTAATCGTTTGCGTTCGTGTTTAATCTTTCTGTATTCATTCACACTTGAAGAAACTCACTGCATTCACTGTTCATGGTATTCGAGAGATAGGTTGTGAAGCACGCAAACGTTTCTGGATGATCGAAAATGTTTCGAAATGAATATCGAATTGAGAAATGTCATCTTGGACGATCAGTCGTTTATCGTTGAAGGAAGAAACCATTGTGGATTTGAAAGAATTCTAATATATCTAGGAGAGAAAATGTTGCGTAAGAGATGTGTGTTTCGTAAGAGAGAGAATGTGCAAATGTGAAAAGTTTACACAAGATGATGATAACAAAAGACCAAATTGCCGGTGATGAGTGTTTCGAGGAAAAGGCAAAAGCAAACGTTTTTGTGAGACAATTTTGGGAAGATCACGCACCAGCTTGACCAAAGATATCACGAGTCGAGTTCGAGGCAACAACCAACGCAAACGTTGAGAGTGTCAAAAGTATATTCTAATATTGTTGTTGTTGAAGTTGTTGTTGTTGTTTTAACGGAACACAGCAAAATTC